>NC_056737.1:491847716-491862716 GCF_019279795.1 Protopterus annectens | reverse complement strand
ATAGAAAAGAAGCAATAAGGAAGTTTATGACTCATAAAACAAGTAAAGATTATCTATTTGTAAATAATGTTTGTTATTTACTGGACATTCCTTTATCAAGAAATGTATTCATTTTTCAAAAGGAGCATTACCTACAGAAACAGGGAGCAGCTATGTATAAACCTGAAACTAATACATATGCCATGTGGGAAAAAAGTTGCCCTAAATGCTAATAATAGTTATTCTGCTATTTTTACTCTACAAGAGGTTTGTTGATTATATCTTTGTGCTCTGAGGGTACTGAAAAAACATGCACAACTTAGTAGAATAAATGACTAATAGTTTGGGTTTTTGAATATTATAATAATAAAACATAAAAATAGGAACTCAGATAAATCTTATTTTCTGAAAGGAAGTTAAGAAGAACACACATCTGCAGCAACAGAGTATGCACCCTGCCTTTACCTTTAGAAATATTCTAAAGTTACAGATGTTGCATGTGAAGTGATTAAATATACAAATTAAATACTTCAATAACAGCTGATATTATATGACTTGAGATTTCCAAGATAGAGGTTATCATCCTTTAGAAGTGGAAAAAGTGAGGCAAATGATAGTGGACAAGAGGTGTAATGAAGATGGACCATTTTTTTCTGAAAATGTTCTTATGCAGCATAATTTAGCTTTGATGAATAAAGATAAAATTAGATTTGGTTTTACATATAATATTTTTTTGTCCATGTGCAAGATATAATAAAGAAACATTGGCATGTTCTTTTAAATATTCAAAGTGAGTGGAATATTATCCCCGAAGAATGACTTTTTGCCTATAAAAATGTAAATCCCTGAAACAACTACTTTGTTATAAAAAACAAAGGAATGAGTTTGACATAAGATTTAGTCAGGAAAAAGAAAGTCATCATTGTTTCAAGTTTAGTTTTTTGTAAGTACATCAATAAAGAGATATTTTAAACACCCATTTCTTGATAAAGATTGTATTATCTCTGTTTCTACAGACTGTGAAAGTGAGAATGTGGCATATATTGCTCTATGTGGAGGTTGCAGGCACCTTGAGCCAGATTTTTTTTGTGTTTTGATTTATTGATTTTGATTTTTCCAGGCTCAGTTTACTCATTTAGGCTAGCATTTGTTTGTTTTGTAAAAATATTAAAAATAATAGAAAATATGCTGATATAGGTGATATATTAGACATCTACAAACAATTATTATTTTTCTCTTGATGATCAGACTTACAAAATGATACAATTGATTCAGAAATAAATTTATTATTTAACATAGGAAAATTAATTAAAAATAAGTTTACTAAATAATATAACTTATAAGGAAACTTTTGATAAAAATAAAACCAAATGCATCTCTAGAAATTGACAGCATAATACTTGAAATTTTAAATTACTTCCTTTTCAAATATTACAACTTTTTAAAGAAGTTCTTGTGGACATTCAAAATCTTGGAACAATCCCTTCACCATGGAAATATTAATATCTCCTGTTATTAAAGACAACAATGATCCACAATTATACTTATCTTACAAACCCATCTCTCTCTTAAACATTGATTACAAAATCTTCATGTGTATACTAGCAAATAGATTAAAAGAGTTCATGCCTAAATTAATTCATTCTGACCAGTCAGGTTTTATATATAAATAACAAACCCAAAATAATATAAAAAAATGTAATTGATATTGCAAATCATAACAAATAAGAAGTCTACACAATTAGTCTTGATATGGGAAAACATTTAGTTCTTTAAATTGGAACTATCTATTTAAAAATTTAGGTTTATGTGACTTTCCTTACAAATTCCTAACTTTACAAGAACATTTATATACAAAACAAAGAATATGTTAAAATAGGTTCCTATTCCTATGAATTAATCAAAATAACTACAGGAACAAAACTAGGTTGCCCTCTATCTCCCATCCTTTTTTGCCTTAGCAATCAAAATATTAACAATTTCCATTAGAAATAATCCTAGAATAAAAGGAGTACATTAGAGGATAGTTATAATTATAAAGTAATGCTTTTCTTAGATGATGTATTGTTAACAATTTCAAATCCAATGGAACCCACGAAAGGATTATATTTAATTACTAAAAATATTGAACAAATCTCTAGTCTTTGTTCCAACATTCAAAAATATAAACACATAATTGTAAATAAAAATATAAATAAAAACTTGACACAATGTGAGATTATAGGAAATTAATATCAATCTTTAACATATTTAGGATTATCAATTACAAAATCTATTGATGATATAAGAGATATTAATTCCAAAAATGTTTATCAGGTACCGCTATCTCTTATTAATAAATGGAATAAGTTATTAATATCCTTTAAAGACACACTTCAAGTAATAAATATGGTTTTATTTCCAAAATGATTATATGCAATACAATACAATCCCTATCTCTTCCTCCCAATAAAACATACTTAAAAAATCAATCAACTTTTTGTTAAACTATATTTGGCATCCTAAAAAAAACACAATTGCTCTTAGTCATCATTCCAGACCTTGGAAATTTGGACGTATAAACTTTCCTGACATGGAAATATACGCAAAAGTAGCAATTTTTAAAGTATTACTCAGTGGTTTAGATGCATCATATTCTTCCACTGCAACTGAAATTATTGCATATTATTCTCCTTAATAATAAATGAAAGTTAATAAATCAATTTTGACTCTAGTAACAATATAATATGGATATACTTTTGTGATTATAGTCAATATAATACTCATCTGCCTACTCAATCAAATTATTTAGACTTCATCCTAAAATATTTTAAAAACCTTATTTTGAGAATCCCTTGAATGAAATTATGGTTTGAAACTTTGATTCCTTTTATGATAACTAAATATTTTTTTTAATCTTTTTTTTTCAGAAATTTGAACGGTGAGCACAAAATAATTTCTTAGCTTGGTACAATCGTCTTGATAGTTTAAATATCAAATCTATAGATACCCTTTTAGCTGAATATAATTTAGATCCACAAGACTGGGTACCTTTACAAAACTTTAGGAGATACACTCAAAATTTTCTTTCCTCTTAAAAACCCCACTTACAAAGAACCACCTAAATTAATTACATATTTTTCAGATATCCTTTATAGTAGACTATATTCAAATGACATAATTTCTAATTTATATGTTATTTTGATACTATATAATAATAATTTAGATCTCGGAAATGTGTTTCTAAGGATTAAACTTTAACTTCTCAACTAAAATAAGTCATGTATATCTTCTATTAAAAATATTGTAGTGCCATTTTTGCTTATTTCTTGGAAATTTATTTAATCAGCAAAAGAACAGTATTTGATGCAGTACTCAAAACTGTAAGGCAGATTAGCAACACATTGTCTGCTAACTGGAATTCTATATATTATTTTTTTAAGCCCTATGATCTGATAATGTATCTTTAAATAAAATGTTAACTTTTAATAAAATTCCATCAAATGTAATTGAAAGTTTGGATTATGATCTTTGGACAATTCAAACTGAGGCAATGAAGATCATCACAAAACGATAGAAAAACAACTCTCCTCTTCCTCAATTCCAGGAGTTCCTATCACCTCTGTGAGAAATTATATTCCCAGGGTCTGCCATAAAAAAACAAAGAATTTTAACAAAACCACTTGCAAAAGGGCCATGGTCTAAAGTTCTTTCTTTGCTTGACTTTTATCAAGGAATTAACACATCTTCTAATAACAATGTTTAAATTTACTAACTTTCTCAATTCTTTTTTTCAGTAATTGAATTATTCCAGCTGTTTCATGCATTTGTTTTACTAGATTTATAGAAGGTTGCTGTTTCACTCTCTGTTAGGATTTTAGAAAAAAAGGTCAGACTTTTTTCAGACATACCATGTAAATGTTGTAAATAGTTTATTTCTCTGTTATCAATTTAATTATAAATTAGTATTGACATCTTATTAAAATTAATATGTTCCAATGTTTATAATACTTGCATTCCACTGAAATTTTAATAAATATTTAAGTAAAAAAAGAGAAATGTTAGCCATATACACCTATTTCTACAATGCATAAATCCAAATGAATACTGATAACAATTGTACACGGAGTCCCCAATAAATGCTCGCTTGCCTTCAAATAACAGATGGAAGAAAACGCCACTTGCCGTTAGTTAAAAGTACAGCCCAGGTGATCCCATATTATCAACTATGATGGGAACAAAACCAGGAATAGTATACAAGATGGGCAATAATTTAAAAAGGTTACTGGAACATCATACACAAAGTGATAGGAAGAGGAATACACCAATTGAAAATTATACCAAGAAATGTGGATGTTGCAGTCAATGTAATTATATTTATGAAGATAAGAAAATTAAGATGCAAAATATCATGAGAACTAAAATAAAGTTTTTAAAGGGCAACTGCAACTCTAAGATGGTAGTATATTTAGCGATGTGCAATCAATGTCCCTGTTTCTATGTGGGAAAGTCCGAGAGAAGTTTAAATAAACGTATTTATGAACATGTTTATAAAATTAAGAAGACGGAGTCCACCAACGCCTTATCTCGACACACAGAAACTAAGGGTCATACGAAAGGATTTAAATTTGCGATAATAGATATTATTAAAACTGATCCCAGAGGAGGTGATCCTAAAAAGCACCTAACATTTAAGGAGGTTTGGTGGCAAATTTACCTCGATGCAACTACTGCACCTGGATTGAATGATAGTATTTCTTTAAAACCCATCTTATTACATTAACATATATATTTTTTATTTTTCTAAATATATATCACTGTACATCAATACATAACACACAATACTTTCATATCCATTTTAATTTTTACCATTCGAGTACAGGTAGTTGTCATTGTAGGCGAACAGGATTAGTTTTCATCTTATATATTTCATGGGGTTTCGCTATGAACTGTTAACATTATTGTTGACAATTTTTATTATCTTATTATTTTATTCCATGAGCATAAGGTATTTGAAGTAGTCTTGTTATTATGATATAGGACCCATCTAGTTGATATATTGAGTGCGTGCAGAATTTGATTAGTGGGATTTACCACTCTCAATTTTATGCATGCCAATTATAGGTTATTTCCAATTTCGTTTGCACAAGTTTATACATCTTTTTATAGTAATAGTATTTATTATGATGAAATAAGATACTATAAATGAGAGACATTATTCTATCAGTCATACACTATCTATTAGAGTAGTGGACAAGAACTACATTGGCCTTTATTAGGTTCATCAATTATATGTGTGAATAGTGAGAGCCTTAAAACCATGATATTGTCCCGGTTAGTCAACAATTTTAAAAAGTAACATACTGCAGTTCGGAAAAGGCAGTGTACTGCAGTAATAATAATAGCTATCAGCATTCACCAATCTTATTTTCTAATTGTGTATACATGATAAATCAAGTACGACAAGTTTTTAATTCACCAGTGTTTAAATGTTATTTTTTACTTAGAGGTTTGGTTTGATTTATTACCATTTAGGATGAGACCGGTAGATTTTAGTAGATAGAATGTATATGATCCAATCGCAGGTTAAAGATGAAATGAAAGGAAGTAGGAAATACATACGGACCATATTTTAAATGGAAGCATTTTATAGTTTTTTTCAGAAACACAAATACATTAACAATCTTTTGAAGTAGATGAATATGTTTCGTTATGATCTTGATATGACAACAATGGGGAAGAATTATTTAAGTCATTTGGTAGTGATGACAAAATCAATATAACACTACTGTTTATATTGTAGGTCTACAATGTTACCAAAACAACTCATTAAAATGTCAGAGTGTTGATTAGATAGACCAGTTGTTTATTATTATTATTATTATTATTTTAACAGTATTTTGACAATAGCAGAGTGAATGTTATTTTATATGTGTAAGTCATCGCGAATGTTTACAGTGGATATAACAATAGGGCAATGTCCCTTTAAGATTTTGAAACACTTTTGGCGCTAAAAAATCTATATAAGGCGTCTTTAATTGTTATACAGTGTTCTGAAGAAGCCCGTTCTTACGGGTGAAAGCATTTAACCAATGTTTTACTACTTTTGGACAATTGTGGACATTTTGTTACTATCCTTGTTTGGAAATAAACGGCTGTACTTTTAACTAACAGCAAGTGGCTTTTTCTTCCATCTGTTATTTGAAGGTGAGCGAGCACATATTGGGGACTCCGTGTATAATTATTTCTATAATGCACTCATAGTAAAGACCTCAGATACTTGTAAAACATGCAAATTGTTTAAGTTGCTACTGGGTATCTTTACAGCCACTACAGATATTAAAATAATATTTCTGAGGAGAACAACATTTCTCACCAAATAAATAAAAAGAAGTGAATAAAGGTCAGTCATGGAGTGCATTTTAATACGATGGTGTCTCACAAGCAAAAGGTATAAAATGTTTATACCTTTACAAAATCAGAATGTGTCATTACAGAGACAGAGGGCCTGATTCCAAAATACTTGCTGTCAGTGTAGGTGACCACTTACACTGAGAGCAGACTGAGAGCACGTGTTTTGGAATTTGGTCCCCTTAGTAAGCCTTTTTTAGACAGGACTTACACTGAAGTAAGTCACTTGCACTGAAAGGAAGTCTTTTGGAATCAGGGCAGACTCATACTAATAGCAACTCTTTCAAAATCTGGCCCAGAGCTAATTTAGCCCAAAAGTATGAGATGTTGTTTGCTGGTTTATGAAAAATGTCACAATATCGGTTATGTTGTTTATATCATTTGCATATTGAGCATGCATAACTTTTGAATTTGTTTTGTTTTGGAGAGTATCTGAAAACATAGAAAAGGACAGGACTAGATTTGTTGCATACACTTGTTTTCTTAGTGATATTTAGTTTTGTAGTACAGCTTAAGAAATGTGTAGATGTACTATTTTAACTTGTAACAGCATATTTCTAAGGAATACATGATACAGTATTACGTAGCATTTGCAGTTAACTTTCATTTCCTAGACTTTTGCTTTCACCTCCATCTGATGCCATATCTGAGTGCAATATTTTGACACTGCATTTCCTGCCTAGAGAGAAAAGTAGTCTAGAAAGGATTTGCAGGCACCTAGTTTAACTGTCTGATTATCTAGCTACCCATCTATCATCGTCTATCTATCTGTCTGTCTATTTATTTATTTATTGTAAACTTTTAATATTATTCATGAAGGAAAATTGTAAATCAGGTTGAGATTGCAAGTATTTAAAGGTTCAAGCATCTGAAACTTGCATCTTTAGTGAGCAATAATTTTCCATTAGAAAGGGTATTTTGTTCCTACAGGGGTACCACGAATCATAGATTCAGTCTTCTAAAGTTAACACCTAACTTTAAGGATAAAAATCACTGATTTTCCTTGCATGGTTGTTTGACAATGTATATCTACTCTGAGAATATTGGCAATCATTTCTGATTTTTTTCTCCTATGGTATAACAGTCTTTAGAGAACCCTTAGCTGAGAACAAAGTTGTGATTTCCCACTGTCGGGGAGGCATGTTGTTTAATCTATTTTTTTTTTTTTTTATTTTACCTCTTTTATTTTCTCCCCTTAGTTTTGCATCCTGATATGTACACATCTCAAGCAGTGATTCTCTATTTGCCAATCTTGAATGACTATCAAAATACCCAGTTATTCCTTCTTCATCAGCAATGCTAATTCTGTTTACTGGTTAGTCAAACTACGGGCAATGGTACTCATTACCTTCCATTTACTCAAAGGTTGTCTATTCTTGTTCCCTCTTATCAATGATAATATTTGCATTTCTGTGTTGTATGTGTTCCTTCTATCTTTGTGGAGCACAACCTGGATGCTCACCTGGTAACCACTCTGCTTTGTGAGGGATACTGAGGTTTTCTTGACTGAAGTAGCATGAGAACACGCCATCTGTGTGCACTGCAGATCAACTGGGTTTAAATATCAGCCTTGGTATTAGAGAACTAGCTAGGAACAGAGGAGACAAAGTACAGGCATCTGGTTTATTGGGTCTATATTACTACATCGAAAGACCTTTAAGCTGATCACCTGTCCATCGACATGAAACTGTCAAAATTCACTTCTGTGACTTGAGGGATTTTTCCCAGGGCAATGTAACAATTGCCCCATATTACAACGGAACACACACCACACTAAATTAAACCCACCCAAGTGGGAGTTTCACCCCCACACCCCCATAACTATATATACCAACTCCAAGATTCCACTACAGTGGGAAAAAGAGCAAAGTTGTGGAGTTGACCAACTACTTCCTTACCCTGGGAAATATTCTGCGATTTGCTGAAGTGAATTTCAATGGTTTTGTGTTGATGGAAAGGTGTTCAATGTAAAGGTCTTTCGATGTAGTAATATAGACCTAGTTTATTGACCAGTGTCAATGGGAGACCATAGTATAAGATGCAGTGGCATCATTACTTGGGATGGTCTAAGAAAGGATGGTTGCAGAGTTCTAACTCTGGGGAAGGGCAAACTATATCACCAGTAAAAGAATGTATAAGAACATGTGCACCCACCTGCATTTAGATAACCACACATCTGTGGCCCTAGGATGAGTGGAAACTTTGGATAGGGGTTCGGATTGCACCTGTTATTATATTTAGTACCAGTCCAGTTTGTTGATAAATGTTTATTTGTGACCTAATAATTGCAGCTTTTAGTATTCTGATTAAAAATAGGGTTTACAGTAGTTTAGTTGTAGAACTGATGTTATGTTTTGAAGCTGAACATGAGTTACAACAGCATGTTAATTATGATGATCAAACAGGCAATATTAGAGTGATAGAATCAGAACTCAGGTTAGAAAAACAGAAGTAAGAAGAAAAAAAGAAGATAAGCTTTGTCAGACAACCCCCCAGGGAAAGGACTGCAAGTAGACATATAGCAATCACCACTTAAATCTTGTCTAAGCCCTCATAATAAGGTTGTTATGAGCTGGGGAAGAAGACAGGGGCTGAAATTAAATGACTGTGCCAGATGAGTGTTCTTGGAGTGGCTGAGAAGGTTGTATTAAGGAACTAGCTGCAGGACATGTAAAATATTTTTAAAAGATTTGGGATGATCAGGAAGTATGATGTAAAAAATGCTGCAGGAACTCAAGACCGGGTCTATATTAGATCAACGAATGCTTAAAATGTCGAGTACGACATGCTTGACAGCTTTTAAGTGAAAGTTCATCTAAACGAAATGCCATAATATCGAAACAAAGAGTTTCGAAAACTTATAGTTGGCCAGCCGTCAGGAAGCCAACGGCTGACAGCGAAAATGTACTGTACACCATTAAACTTCCCCCCAAAAAAATAAAAAAAAAAATCAACAAACAAAATAAAGTGGGGGGACTTACCCCACCACACACCCCAACATGGGGAGCTGTGCCACCCATACCCCTCCTACTTAAATATACCAACTCCGAGATTGCACCACAGTGGAGGCCTGTCATAACATTACACAGGGTGAACAACGAAACCATACCACAGTGGAGGACTGTAAGAATGGCTAGTTGGCTTCCTGATGGCTGGCCAACTATAACTTTTTGAAACTCCTTGTTTCGACATTCTTAGCTTTTGCTTAGATGAATGTTCACTTAAAAGCTGTCTAGCATGTCGTACTCGAAATTTTAAGTGTTCGTTCATCTAATAGGGAACCCTCAAGACCAAGGTATCAAAGCTGAAAAAATAGAAAATAGATGTTGAAGGGAATATTGAAGCTGTGGATGGGTGGAGGCAGGGGGATGTCATGAGTGAGGGCCTCAGAATGAGATGGTAATAGGAAGAGAGATGTCCAGGTGGGGACAGACCTAAAAGGATGTCAAGGTCGGAAAAGTGTGGTATCAAGCAGATGGCATGCAGGCAGAACAAACGCCAAAGAAAGATAAAGGGAGAGTTGACAAGAAGAAACAGATGGATCCCAGAAGGTATTTGAAAAATACAGTAAATGGTCTGACAAGCCTAAAGATGAGGTCAAGGAAGGTAAGGCAGGAGAAGCCAAAAAGATGTTAGAATGGCCTAGGGGAAGAAGCCTGGGGACAGACAAAGCTGTATGGATAGTAAGGTGTAAGGTTGAAATTAAGGGCAAGGGCAGGGTTAGAGCTAGCACAAATTAGTAAGGTTGGCAGTGTCCTTGCTGGAATAAATCCAGAGGAAAGCCACCAGAAAGATGCATGAGATAAAGTAGATGGATATGACAAAAGACTAGAGGAGCACGAGCTTATGCTAATGAGATACAAGTGAGTCATTTACAAAAAAGACAGAGGGGGAGAAAGGGCACAGGAAGCATATTTTAGGAAATAAGTACTTGCTAGATCTTCAAAAGTACTTCTTCAAAGAGAGGGATGTGGAACCATGAAATGGAATACTGGAATGGAAGGTATAGATGAAATTATACATAGGTATAAAACAGGTCGCAGGACAGGTGGCGAAAGTGTGATAAGGAAGACTGGGATAGAGAGGATGCTAACTAGATGGGCATATTCTGATTTGTGGTAAACTGACTTAAGCTATAACCAGATGTAACACAGTTTATACTGTGATGACCAACTCTGTTAAGTGACTTGAAAACATACTGTGAGTCTGTCTGTAAACACATCAACACCTAAAATAGATGAAAGATAAATGATTTATCTATTAAATAAGACAGGGAACTATATAAAAATCATCTGGTGAACATCATGTTCCATTACTTCTTCAACAGTGTCCTTGAAAGCATACATCACGAAGCTGTATTCTCCAGAAGGCTAAAAGACTGCTATTTAGATTTCAAATGCTTATTAGAAAGTAAGTGAGAGAAACAGAAAGACAGAGGGTTGGATGTTCTAGAAACTATAAACAACAAAGGTGTTTTCCCATAAGAACTGTGAGAGTATGAAATACAGTTCAGGTGTGTGACTTGAATAGGTTTTGCTGTTAACTAAAGCTCTAAAACAATGAATATATTTTATTTTATTATTATTATTATTATTATTATTATTAGCATTTATTATTTTACATTTGTTGACCAGGTTTGTCTGGCTGAGCTGATAGCCCTTTTTCAGTGGAGGCCTAGGGAGAAAAGCTCCACAAATCTAAAATAAAAGTAATAAAAGTAGTAAAAGTAATGAAAATAACAAAAAAAAAATAACATTTCAATTTTGGCAATAAAAGTATAAAAAATACAGAGTTTAGGTTACCATCAACATAAGTTTTGTTTAAAAAAGATGCACGGTTTAAATGGCTTAGCTAAGGAAGTCATAGTAAGTGAGGATAATACAAGTGATAAGAAAATAAATATATGTTTTAGCTAGAGTGATGAGTAAATACCTAGATAAGGTGGCTAAAGAGAGCTAACAGATGAACAGAATTAGAATCAGAGAGAGAGAGAGAGAGGATGGCAGTAGGGTGTCCTAGGGTTAGGAACACAGATTATGGACGGTGAGTATTTATTTTATTTTATTTATCCTTTGTTGACCAGGTTAGTCCCGTTTGGCTACTGGCATATTTTTATGGAGATCTGATATGGCATTTATTCCAACAGAGGAAATTTGGCTAGGGCATTAGGGAATGTCCTCTATTCTTTTTGATAGGCACTGTGGGATCCTTTATATCCACCTGAGCTACCATCAACAAAGCAGATGAGATTTTGGTTTAATGACTCCTCTGAAGAGCATATGCCAGAATATGTGCTGCTGCAGTCATGGTTTAATTAGTTTATGTATGGTAATAGAGATGACCTGCTGTGACATTGCTATTCTCAGAAGAGGTATCTTGAGCAGCAACAAACCAGGAATACTACAGTGCAATTTAACTGTGTAAAGCAAGAGAAAGCACTGCTAAGTAATTTACTTGCAATTTTCTTTCAGAGTACCTAAAATATATTCCATTTCCACCTCAAACAAAACTACTTTCTAACTTTAATTTCATTTGCCATTAATGTTAAATTAACATATAGTTACAGTTCTGGATCTACAGGTTTAAGTATAAGGTTATCTGTAAGCAGAGGGTTGTGGAGTGAACAAGGAATGTAGCATTTTATGACTTTTGCACTATGCTTTACAGCTATGCACACATCAATTTGGAATGTGTTTGACAGTTTACAGAAAGGGAGTGTAAGCTCTGCGTCTGGAGTCTATCTCTTTGAGGATGCATCCAGCATTCTGTTTATTGCTGCCACTTCCTGTAACCCTGCTTCCTAGTGGTCCATTGCGTAACTAATCATTACCCAAATCCTTTTCCTTCTCTTTTGCTGTCAGTTTCCAGTCTCCCTAGCTGATTCTTCACACCACGGTTGTTGTGAGCCAAGTGTAGGATTTTACATTTCAATGCACCAAAGCTCACTTGCCACCTTTCTAGTTAGTTTGGCCAGCCTTTACAAATAATTTGTCTTTTTCCTGTCCTCAGCTGCTGCACCTGTTTTTTGTATCATCAGCAAAGAGGTGGGTCCTAGACCACATTCCCTTAAATATGTCTGAAATGTATTCAAAAGTACTGTATCCAGGAATGGCCAATGTAGTACTGCATTAGTTAGTAACTTTCTTTGTTATTTTGATACTGCTCATCTCATCACAGCCCTCTATTTCCTGCACTTCAACATGCAGCAGTCCACTTCCTCAGTCTTGTTACTACATCCAAGCTCTCTATTCCCCCCTAGCAGCTACCTGTGGAACCAAATCAAAGGCCTTGGTGAAGCACAGGTAAACAGCATTTACCACAAGGATAAGTTTGATTGGACAGCTTCTTCTGAAACCTCTGTTAATTGTGGTCCTGAGGATTGTTATCCTCTTAGAAAGTAATCAGCATTTCCCTTAGATTCTGTCTATGACTTTCCTTGCCACTGCTGTTAAAATTAAAGGCTTGTAGTTTTGGGATTTTTCCTGCTCCTCCCTCGTACAAAAAAGCCAGCCTTTCTGCCTTCCACTCTGCAGGAACTTCTTCAGTGGCCGGTGATATGGTGTGAATCACCATCAAGAGTTTTGTTAGTATAGTAGTCAAAATTCTGAGGAAAAGTATGTGTTTTATACCCCTTACGGGTAGCCAGTTTTCTCTCTTCCTCCTCCTTCTCTCCTCTGGAAGCTGTCTAGTGCTTTCCCAAATCTGCCCTTCTGTTTCCATCCTAGTATGGCATCCTTCTTTTTCTTAACTTGGTGAAGACTGACATAAAGTGTTCATTCAGTACATCTGTTTTTCCTAGTCTTCTGTGATTACAATTCCATTTTTGTTCACTATAGACAGGTCCACTGTTTATTCTTCCCTTGTTATATACGTCTATAAAAGACTTTGTTCTCCTTCTTAAGACGTTATGTGAACTCACTTACATCTTGCAACTTTACTGCCCTCGCCTCCTTTGTTTCCATTCTATTTCCCTCACCCACACTTCCACACATGCACACATGCAGACATTCAGACAGCTGCAATCATGCCCATGCATGTGTACACACACACACACACACACACACACACACACACACACACACACACACACACACACACACACACACACACAACCACACACTCACCCATCTGCATGTATGTTCCTGCACACACAGAGATGACTTTGCAGTACTTATCTCCCATGGGCTAGCAGACCTGTTCCTGACATAGGACTAAATAGATGTATGCCATCATAAGACGGAATATACTTTTTTATTTCACTCCAGAAGTAGAGTGCTAGAGCTTTTCTTTGAATTGTTCTACTAAGCTATTCTTATCCCTGCTAAAAATTCCAGGAAAATGGCTCATTAGCATTTGCTATGCCCCTCTACTGCCACCTGTACATGGAGCTTTTAACACAGAGACCTGTGTAGCCCCACATACCAAATCCTTCTAACTGTGGTGGAACAACCTCTGAAGAAGAAACCTGTATTAGCTTTAGCAATCCTGTCCAAAATGTTTTGCACACTGTGATACAGCTTTCTGAATCCTGGTCAGTATCATTCTAAATCTTGAACACCAAGTACAAATCAGAAATCTGCAAAGTCTACAAATCTAAAGCACCATGCACTGATCACTTATTCAAGAAACCAGACTCTAACCAACAGACCTGCAGGTTTTCGAAGTAGCAAATCAATTATCTAAACTGAAAAACTTCTCTTGTTTCATAAAAGGCCCAAAATACTTGTTTTTCTTTTGGCTTTTCCCAGTTAGGGGTCGCCACAGCAGAACTCCGGTCCGCTAATGATTGACAGTTGTTTTTTTGAGGTCGAGTTGCCAGCCCAACACCCAACCTTCAATGAAGGCATGCCCATTCAGCACATGTCTTTCAAACGCCCACTCCACCGCGGGGAGGACATGCAGACTCCTCACAGAAGTCACTCCCAACCCAAGCCGAGAATCGAACGGGAGAACCTCTTGCTGTGAGGCAACAATGCTACCGCTGCACCACTGTGGAAGTACTATGCCTTAAAATATATTTTCAAATGCTGTACACTGCTGATAAATGTCTGAAGTAAAATCTGCAACTAAATAGTAGCCCTAAATAATATGACTTACAGTATTTTTCTAAATGTTGTATATTAGCTATAAATCAGAAATCTATAGTGACTATAACTAAATCACTATACAGTGATCTGGTCGGAAAGATACCAGTATCTAATCTATAGACTTACAGGTATAAGCAGTATTAAATCAGTAAAATAAACTGAAAACAAGTTCTTAGTGTGTAATGGTTTAGTGGTTAAAGTAAAAATTAAAATATTATGCCTTAAAGTATATTTTCAAATAATATACACCAAGTATGTGGTAGGTACGCTTTCCAGTTGAACTATTTCTGTGCACATTTGTTAAGTGACTGATCATTGATCATGAGTTGATGCATTCCAATTGACTTCCACAGTTCCTGCTATTCTGTAGGCATGCATTTGAACTGACAGAGTGGCACAGCTGGCAGTCACTCCACTGCCACGTGCAACTCATTAATAGGCAAGTTACTTATCAGCCTGACTAAAGAGGAGTGACAGATTTGTAGGAATTAAAACCAAAGCTTAATATGGCATTTAAACCAACCAATAAGGTGAGAACTGCAGA